>NC_140582.1:1101242533-1101247533 GCF_964204655.1 Triturus cristatus | reverse complement strand
CATCACTGATGACGTCATCCATTGAGTATGTGTTTCTGAACAGTTTTAATATGTTTAATATATATAGGGAAAGCCCTGTTGAACAATAAGTGGGTGTAAAATTGAGTGTTGGACCCGGCCTCGTGGCGTGGTCCTGACTTCCCGGGGGTTGGGCCCGTTCCCCGCCCTAGCCTCCACGAGCTACCCGTTCGGGCCGCACGAGGTCACATACACCTCGGGGCTCCACCATTTTGTTGCCTGCCACGTGACCCTGCACACCAGTCCTCCTGACTCCGCTCAACCCGGCCTCGGCCCCAGCAAGGCCCAGACATTGAGGCACCAAGAACTGGCCAGGGGGTGTCACGTGAACACCTCATCGCCCTGGCGGAGGGCGGTATCGATGGGACCTCCAACCGTCCCCACACACCAAGGTGCGATTGGCCTCCATCTCTCCTGGGCCGGGCGCCTCTCCTGCTGGGCGTCTGGCTGCTCCCAACCCGGCCTCTCCGCCCCCCGGGCGCAAGGGTCCGGACATCAAAGGAGCTCCAGACCTATATCTGGGGCAACCCCGCCACAGACCGGCAGTTGTATCCCGGAGTCGAGAGCCCTGCTGATTGAATCGCGGCCTACTAAGGTTATTGACAATGCTTTTTAATCACGGACACACATTGACCTTACTAAAGGATATATTCACGCTCGCAGTATGGACTCAATGTCCCATCAGGCATCATGAAGATATTGCACTTAGCACACGCCCACTATGGGTAATAGAAATAAATAATGCCCAAATTACTGTGAGCCTTCGATGTGTTGTTTGTAGCAGCCCTGAAGAAAAGGAATTCATCCTTGAAACGCATCGGCAATTGTAACAAACAGCGGAGCATTGGGACAAGCTGCAATTTAATGCCGTATGGCCAGGAGCGACGTTGAGTGCCTGCTCAATGCTTTGGGCACCTTTGTTTCCAAATATTCACACGGCCGCCCTGCCGTGGAGCGGAGCACCATCTTGTATCTGAAGAGGCTGAGGTGTGGAACTAATCAACGCCGGTTCAGCACATCGCTCTCTTGCAAAATTAGCCTGGCGAAATGCTCTGTAACCTACTAAGGTTATTGACAATGCTTTTTAATCACGGACACACATTGACCTTACTAAAGGATATATTCACGCTCGCAGTATGGACTCAATGTCCCATCAGGCATCATGAAGATATTGCACTTAGCACACGGCCACTATGGGTAATAGAAATAAATAATGCCCAAATTACTGCTAGCCTTCGATGTGTTGTTTGTAGCAGCCCTGAAGAAAAGGAATTCCTCCTTGAAACGCGTCGGCAATTGTAACAAACAGCGGAGCATTGGGACAAGCTGCAATTTAATGCCGTATGGCCAGGAGCGACGTTGAGTGCCTGCTCAATGCTTTGGGCACCTTTGTTTCCAAATATTCACACGGCCGCCCTGCCGTGGAGCGGAGCACCATCTTGTATCCGAAGAGGCTGAGGTGTGGAACTAATCAACGCCGGTTCAGCACATCGCTCTCTTGCAAAATTAGCCTGGCGAAATGCTCTGTAACCTACTAAGGATATTGACAATGCTTTTTAATCACGGACACACATTGACCTTACTAAAGGATATATTCACGCTCGCAGTATGGACTCAATGTCTCATCAGGCATCATGAAGATATTGCACTTAGCACACGCCCACTATGGGTAATAGAAATAAATAATGCCCAAATTACTGTGAGCCTTCGATATGTTGTTTGTAGCAGCCCTGAAGAAAAGGAATTCATCCTTGAAACGCGTCGGCAATTGTAACAAACAGCGGAGCATTGGGACAAGCTGCAATTTAATGCCGTATGGCCAGGAGCGACGTTGAGTGCCTGCTCAATGCTTTGGGCACCTTTGTTTCCAAATATTCACACGGCCGCCCTGCCGTGGAGCGGAGCACCATCTTGTATCTGAAGAGGCTGAGGTGTGGAACTAATCAACGCCGGTTCAGCACATCGCTCTCTTGCAAAATTAGCCTGGCGAAATGCTCTGTAACCTACTAAGGTTATTGACAATGCTTTTTAATCACGGACACACATTGACCTTACTAAAGGATATATTCACGCTCGCAGTATGGACTCAATGTCCCATTAGGCATCATGAAGATATTGCACTTAGCACATGCCCACTATGGGTAATAGAAATAAATAATGCCCAAATTACTGTGAGCCTTCGATGTGTTGTTTGTAGCAGCCCTGAAGAAAAGGAATTCATCCTTGAAACGCGTCGGCAATTGTAACAAACAGCGGAGCATTGGGACAAGCTGCAATTTAATGCCGTATGGCCAGGAGCGACATTGAGTGCCTGCTCAATGCTTTGGGCACCTTTGTTTCCAAATATTCACACGGCCGCCCTGCCGTGGAGCGGAGCACCATCTTGTATCTGAAGAGGCTGAGGTGTGGAACTAATCAACGCCGGTTCAGCACATCGCTCTCTTGCAAAATTAGCCTGGCGAAATGCTCTGTAACCTACTAAGGTTATTGACAATGCTTTTTAATCACGGACACACATTGACCTTACTAAAGGATATATTCACGCTCGCAGTATGGACTCAATGTCCCATTAGGCATCATGAAGATATTGCACTTAGCACATGCCCACTATGGGTAATAGAAATAAATAATGCCCAAATTACTGTGAGCCTTCGATGTGTTGTTTGTAGCAGCCCTGAAGAAAAGGAATTCATCCTTGAAACGCGTCGGCAATTGTAACAAACAGCGGCGCATTGGGACAAGCTGCAATTTATGCCGTATGGCCAGGAGCGACGTTGAGTGCCTGCTCAATGCTTTGGGCACCTTTGTTTCCAAATATTCACACGGCCGCCCTGCCGTGGAGCGGAGCACCATCTTGTATCCGAAGAGGCTGAGGTGTGGAACTAATCAACGCCGGTTCAGCACATCGCTCTCTTGCAAAATTAGCCTGGCGAAATGCTCTGTAACCTACTAAGGATATTGACAATGCTTTTTAATCACGGACACACATTGACCTTACTAAAGGATATATTCACGCTCGCAGTATGGACTCAATGTCCCATCAGGCATCATGAAGATATTGCACTTAGCACACGCCCACTATGGGTAATAGAAATAAATAATGCCCAAATTACTGTGAGCCTTCGATGTGTTGTTTGTAGCAGCCCTGAAGAAAAGGAATTCATCCTTGAAACGCGTCGGCAATTGTAACAAACAGCGGAGCATTGGGACAAGCTGCAATTTAAAGCCGTATGGCCAGGAGCGACGTTGAGTGCCTGCTCAATGCTTTTGGCACATTTGTTTCCATATATTCACACGGCCGCCCTGCCGTGGAGCGGAGCACCATCTTGTATCTGAAGAGGCTGAGGTGTGGAACTAATCAACGCCGGTTCAGCACATCGCTCTCTTGCAAAATTAGCCTGGCGAAATGCTCTGTAACCTACTAAGGATATTGACAATGCTTTTTAATCACGGACACACATTGACCTTACTAAAGGATATATTCACGCTCGCAGTATGGACTCAATATCTCATCAGGCATCATGAAGATATTGCACTTAGCACACGCCCACTATGGGTAATAGAAATAAATAATGCCCAAATTACTGTGAGCCTTCGATGTGTTGTTTGTAGCAGCCCTGAAGAAAAGGAATTCATCCTTGAAACGCGTCGGCAATTGTAACAAACAGCGGAGCATTGGGACAAGCTGCAATTTAATGCCGTATGGCCAGGAGCGACGTTGAGTGCCTGCTCAATGCTTTTGGCACCTTTGTTTCCAAATATTCACACGGCTGCCCTGCCGTGGAGCGGAGCACCATCTTGTATCTGAAGAGGCTGAGGTGTGGAACTAATCAACGCCGGTTCAGCACATCGCTCTCTTGCAAAATTAGCCTGGCGAAATGCTCTGTAACCTACTAAGGTTATTGACAATGCTTTTTAATCACGGACACACATTGACCTTACTAAAGGATATATTCACGCTCGCAGTATGGACTCAATGTCCCATCAGGCATCATGAAGATATTGCACTTAGCACACGGCCACTATGGGTAATAGAAATAAATAATGCCCAAATTACTGCTAGCCTTCGATGTGTTGTTTGTAGCAGCCCTGAAGAAAAGGAATTCCTCCTTGAAACGCGTCGGCAATTGTAACAAACAGCGGAGTATTGGGACAAGCTGCAATTTAATGCCGTATGGCCAGGAGCGACGTTGAGTGCCTGCTCAATGCTTTGGGCACCTTTGTTTCCAAATATTGACACGGCCGCCCTGCCGTGGAGCGGAGCACCATCTTGTATCCGAAGAGGCTGAGGTGTGGAACTAATCAACGCCGGTTCAGCACATCGCTCTCTTGCAAAATTAGCCTGGCGAAATGCTCTGTAACCTACTAAGGATATTGACAATGCTTTTTAATCACGGACACACATTGACCTTACTAAAGGATATATTCACGCTCGCAGTATGGACTCAATGTCCCATCAGGCATCATGAAGATATTGCACTTAGCACATGCCCACTATGGGTAATACAAATAAATAATGCCCAAATTACTGTGAGCCTTCGATGTGTTGTTTGTAGCAGCCCTGAAGAAAAGTAATTCATCCTTGAAACGTGTCGGCAATTGTAACAAACAGCGGCGCATTGGGACAAGCTGTAATTTATGCCGTATGGCCAGGAGCGACCTTGAGTGCCTGCTCAATGCTTTGGGCACCTTTGTTTCCAAATATTCACACGGCCGCCCTGCCGTGGAGCGGAGCACCATCTTGTATCTGAAGAGGCTGAGGTGTGGAACTAATCAACGCCGGTTCAGCACATCGCTCTCTTGCAAAATTAGCCTGGCGAAATGCTCTGTAACCTACTAAGGATATTGACAATGCTTTTTAATCACAGACACACATTGACCTTACTAAAGGATAAATTCACGCTCGCAGTATGGACTCAATGTCCCATCAGGCATCATGAAGATATTGCACTTAGCACACGCCCACTATGGGTAATAGAAAT